>NC_138959.1:32354357-32394120 GCF_965226115.1 Aulonocara stuartgranti
TTAGGGTTAGGGTTAGGGTTAGGGTTAGGGTTAGGTGTTAGGAAACTATAGCTTAGATGTTTTTTAATTCAAACTTTGGTGCACGGTCCTAGGAATTGCTGAAGCATCCCATCTCCATTTACTCCGCTCTTCTCCTTCTCTCCAGCATACTCCTCTTCTTCTTGGGTGCGTCTTGTACCTTCTTCCATATGTTGTCAATCATAAAAACCATCCCCCAATGTCTTTATTCCCCCCAGGCCATAAGGCAGACTCATTGAAAGTTCCAGCACTGTCACCAGTACTAAAAAAGGTCCCAAAGCCATATTTCTCCCATGACTCCCTGGAGGGGATGTGACCTCCAAGAGAAAGGGTTTTTTATCGTTTTTGATTTTCTTATTCATTTTCAACAATAATCACACTTCCATGCAGTTAGTAATTATAATGAAACCTCACACTGTTAGTGTTAGACTCTGTTCAAAACAACCTCCATGCAATTCTGTCATGGGGACTTATGGCAATCAGGGAAACATACTCAATATTGACAAGTAGTCTTTGTATATTTTTTTTTTTTTTTTTTTTTTTTTTTTTTTCGGTGACATTTTGCTTAGAAATACACATATGATCTGTTCACAGAACTTCTATGTTATAAAACAAACAACAGGTTTCCAGACCATTTTTTCTTTTTGAACTTTCTTTATTTCTCACCATACTTTCAAAGCCTGACCTGTAATTCTAAGGATTCTCCCTCCCTCAGACATTGGAGTCTTAATTAATTATTCCAAACCATATACTGCATATATTTAATATTGACAACATCAAAGAAATACCAATTGTACTAAAAATTCTACACCCACAAAAGAAATATTTAAAAATGACAATAACATCCTGACATCAAAACTCTCTCCATCCTACTCCGCTGACCGACCGACCAGCCCGGGTTGGCCTGTAGGCTCACGATGCTCAGGGCCTCCTCTGTGCGTTCCCTGAAGTGAGTGGCCACTGTGGAGCGCAGCTGATCTGCCCGTGTGGCATACCGGTGTTGCTGCAAGCGCGCTCCCAAACAGGCCCAAATTCCCCCCACATACATTAGCCCACAATACTACATCGTAAGACCCACGCTGAGTCGCAGGCCTTCACACCAGCTGTCAAAGATACTTTTAGCCGTCTCACTCGTCCAATGAATGCCATCAGCTGTGGTATGAAAGTATTGTTGAGGTATACACGGTAAATAATTATAATGTGTACTGATGAAGTTATTGATCATAGTGAGATTTGACTGTTGGAGTTTGGATAGTGATCTGGAAAAGTGAATGTGGGCTACAAAAATGTCCGCATTCGGAAACACGGCTTTCGCCCCATTCACCACCTTTCGTAGTTGTTTAATTGAGGTTTTCTGGGGGTCCTGATCCTTATTATTAAGGCCTACAGACAAGATCACCATTTCCGCAATTTCACACACCGGCGTCATTTCCAACAGGTTGAAGAAATGGTAAAAGTTCGCACCCGGGTAGCTCTCCACCTGAATCTGATCATTCTCGAAGGGGGGTATTCTATTTAGATTGGAGTCCCCCAAGAAAACTACCGGTTTATCAACTTTGATTCTCCAATCCTGTAATTTCCTACTAGGTCTCGCCCGATGGTACGTAGGTGTATGGTAACCCCCCTCTGCGCCCCTCGTCTCCGCCTCCGCCCCGACCGGCTCTCCCTTTCCCGTAAGCCCGCGCCCGCTATGAGACTCCCTCTGCTTTATTTGCCGCACGGTTTTAAATTCTGCCACCGAGCCCTCGCTCTCATTATCCTCCTCATTCAGGTGAAAATTACTCTTAATATTATAATAGTGGGGATCAGAGCGGTCCAATGAGTCACTGCTCAGGTTTCCCGCCGGCTCCTGCTGTTGCAGGGCCTCAATCGTCATTTCACCCACTACCTTGTCACCTGTTTTAGCAGAGGTTTGGATTTTTACTCGCTTTTGTTGTTTCATTATAGGGTCCGGACCATTCGTCCGGTCTCCTGCGCGAGACGTGGAGCAGGAAACTGAAGGGGTGGCAGGCTCAGATGTCAACCTGTTCGCGGCCGTTAAGGGCAAGTCACAGCGCACAATATTTCTAGGACGCACAGGGGGAGAGCACAAAGAGGCAGGCAGAATGTCATCGGTTTCATCTAAATCAACCACCACGTTTGATCTAATTCTGGCTGTTGTCTCCACCCTACTCCCACCCTCTCCCGTCTTCCCCCCATCTCCATTTCTCCCCTTCGGGAGAGCTCCCGCGGTGGCCGGCGCACGGGCATTCACAGTCTGAAGCTCATTCAGCTCTTCTACAATAGTTTTCCTTTTTCCCAACGATAGGTTTTTCTGATAGGAAACATTTTGTATATTACTGCTGCTAGCAGTCTGGTTTTTAACCACTGTAGGTAAGGGCGGAAATTCATTATCATCTCTCAGATCAATCGGCATTACCCCCGATCTTCCCCCCCTCTGTACTGTATTCTGTTCCCGTGTGTGGCCGGCCTCCGAACGGGCCCTCCCTCCACCCTCTTCCCCTGACGATTTAAGCAGAGTTTCAACTGTTGACATTGTAGAAACACGTAAGCGAGCCCCGTATCTTTTAAAAGCCCACGTCTTTGCCACCTGAAATGACACCTCAGTCTTTCTAGTTTCTTTTAAAGATTCAATGATAGTGGCATAATGATCATAAAGAATATCTAAATTTTTAGACATCCAAGAGTCTGTGTTTTGATCAAGTTGCCTCCTAACTTGTTCTGTGGGCACAGCCGGTTTTATAAAACTAGAGAGCCTGGACACCTGTTTTATCATACCCCTGGGGTATAAGCCCGTGTCGCGTGCCTCTACAATCACACTTTTATGGTGTACTGTCCGTATTAATTTAAATATATTCTTCGCACTCTTCCTTGTGTCGGCATCAAGTGCACGCTTTGGTGCGGGAGCATCTTGTCCTCCTTGTTGTCTGACACGTCTCATGTTCGGGCGACCCCATCCCTCCCCGTGCCTCGTCCCCTCCCGACCCCCAGCATGCGTAGCCAGACCATCATCAGACAAACTTTCACCTAAGGTTTCAAAGTTATTGTTTTGTACCTTATATTTGTCAGTGGGGAGCTCACCTGAGTTTCTTTGTGTTTGTTGGACCACTCGATTCAGGCTCAGTGATCTCTGCCTCCTCCGTGCTCTTCGCTGGTGGCGTGGAAACGTCCATCCGCCATCCTGCATGTCGTTTTCTGGCAGTCGTGGCGTTTCCGACCGGTGTGCCTCCATCCTGGACCCGAACAATATGGTAGTCCCACCGAACACGGGCGTCCCCGCGTCAGTGTCTGTTGGTCGGTGAAGACTCAAAAAACAAGAGGGTTTTAGGTGCACAAACCGATGCCTCGCTCAGATCCAACGCCACCTCTCACTTCCCGTTTAGAGTTAACGGTCACTTCACTACAGGTGAAATAAAAACTCCCCACTTTACAATTGTAAAAAAGTTTGTCAATTAAAATAGTCTTTCATGTGACTGGGCTAAACAAAGTTACTTGTCGCCCATCTCTGGAAGGGCTAAAAAAAGTCGCCTTTCTTCCAATAAGTTTGGTCTGGCGTCCCTGACGTTTCGCGGAGTTACCGCTTCTTCAGAGGGATACATGCTACTAGGTGTCCGGAAGGAGCGAGGCATTTAAACACATTTCCTGGGAGATGCCCAAGTCCTGGGCCCCTCCCAGGATTGGTAATCATAGGTTACATGGGTATTACATGTGACCAAATCCCTCCCCAATAAAAGGTGTCCAGGCCTCTCTCTAAAAGAACAACAATATTAAAAATAAGAATAAAAACCTTTAAAATATCATATGGAATTAAAAATAAAAAATAAAAATAACCTTAAAAAATTGTAAAAAGAATATAAACCCATGATATAATCTTTATGATTAAAAACATCATCCTGCTGAGGATGGTTTAATAAATATATATGTATATATGTACACATATAAAAGGACATTATTTTATAAGAAAGAAGGTGAACACAAAATAATATCTTCTAAAAAGCAAAAGGGGTGGAAAAAAAACAAAGCTAAAGTTAAGACAAATATAAATCAAATGGGGATGGAGAGAAAAATATAATAAAAAACTAGGTAAGGGGGTGGGGTCCGGAGGGAGTCTTAGGGCTGTCGCGGACCAGGGGGAGAACCCGACAACGGGTAACATCCGGAGCAGGAACGTGAAAAACAGGGAAAGAAAAGAAAAAAGAAATACATAGAAAAATCTATAAAAACTAAATAAACAATCAACCCATATTCACCTTGATTTCAAAAATAAAAAAGGCTGTGTAAGGCTACCCATAATAATAAGAACCTATATTAAGAATGGCTTTTTAAGAATAATTAAATAAACAATCAACAAAACCCACAACTTAAAAGGCTGCTTTTCCTATTGTACGAGGACAGCCATTATACTCCCCAATAGATGATGGGGGGAAGACCTCACTACAACGAAATCAGATAAAAGGTCCAGTCGGTCAGCGGAGGCCTCAAAATAAATAAGAGGGTAAATTAATTCTTATTTCATGGCCACCTTACCCCAGATGCTTGGCATTTTTAAGAAATTAACTTCCCACTATGAGGTTTAGGTTTCCCAAATGCAGTCACCAACTGTTGATATTTCCCCCAAGATGTTAAGTTTAGGGTTATGCGACCTGGGCAGGGTCATCTTCCCTTTTAATTCTCTAGTTCTAATAGTGTCTGCCAAGCCAAGGTGGTTAGGTTTAGGGCCATGTGTCTGGTTAAGACCATCCTCCAACTTATCCACATTCTAGGGATACTTTTCTTAAGGCAATGGTTAGGTTTAGAGTCCAGTGGCCTGGGTAGGCTCATCCCACAGGTTATACACAATGAAGATACAGAAAAAGAAATTGTTAAATTCAGATTATTAGATCTTTTTGAAAAAAACAATTCAATAAACTCAGTAATCTCCATTTGTCCCAAGGAGATGCTGTTTTATGTTTCAAGGAGTAGTCAGTCTGTTTATTAAGAGGTCCTTTTAGGAATCGTGGATGGATGTCAGATACAAATTCCTGGCACAGGCTAGTTAGGTGTTAGGAAACTATAGCTTAGATGTTTTTTAATTCAAACTTTGGTGCACGGTCCTAGGAATTGCTGAAGCATCCCATCTCCATTTACTCCGCTCTTCTCCTTCTCTCCAGCATACTCCTCTTCTTCTTGGGTGCGTCTTGTACCTTCTTCCATATGTTGTCAATCATAAAAACCATCCCCCAATGTCTTTATTCCCCCCAGGCCATAAGGCAGACTCATTGAAAGTTCCAGCACTGTCACCAGTACTAAAAAAGGTCCCAAAGCCATATTTCTCCCATGACTCCCTGGAGGGGATGTGACCTCCAAGAGAAAGGGTTTTTTATCGTTTTTGATTTTCTTATTCATTTTCAACAATAATCACACTTCCATGCAGTTAGTAATTATAATGAAACCTCACACTGTTAGTGTTAGACTCTGTTCAAAACAACCTCCATGCAATTCTGTCATGGGGACTTATGGCAATCAGGGAAACATACTCAATATTGACAAGTAGTCTTTGTATATATATATTTTTTTTTTTTTTTTTTTTTTTTTTTTTTTTCCGGTGACATTTTGCTTAGAAATACACATATGATCTGTTCACAGAACTTCTATGTTATAAAACAAACAACAGGTTTCCAGACCATTTTTTCTTTTTGAACTTTCTTTATTTCTCACCATACTTTCAAAGCCTGACCTGTAATTCTAAGGATTCTCCCTCCCTCAGACATTGGAGTCTTAATTAATTATTCCAAACCATATACTGCATATATTTAATATTGACAACATCAAAGAAATACCAATTGTACTAAAAATTCTACACCCACAAAAGAAATATTTAAAAATGACAATAACATCCTGACATCAAAACTCTCTCCATCCTACTCCGCTGACCGACCGACCAGCCCGGGTTGGCCTGTAGGCTCACGATGCTCAGGGCCTCCTCTGTGCGTTCCCTGAAGTGAGTGGCCACTGTGGAGCGCAGCTGATCTGCCCGTGTGGCATACCGGTGTTGCTGCAAGCGCGCTCCCAAACAGGCCCAAATTCCCCCCACATACATTAGCCCACAATACTACATCGTAAGACCCACGCTGAGTCGCAGGCCTTCACACCAGCTGTCAAAGATACTTTTAGCCGTCTCACTCGTCCAATGAATGCCATCAGCTGTGGTATGAAAGTATTGTTGAGGTATACACGGTAAATAATTATAATGTGTACTGATGAAGTTATTGATCATAGTGAGATTTGACTGTTGGAGTTTGGATAGTGATCTGGAAAAGTGAATGTGGGCTACAAAAATGTCCGCATTCGGAAACACGGCTTTCGCCCCATTCACCACCTTTCGTAGTTGTTTAATTGAGGTTTTCTGGGGGTCCTGATCCTTATTATTAAGGCCTACAGACAAGATCACCATTTCCGCAATTTCACACACCGGCGTCATTTCCAACAGGTTGAAGAAATGGTAAAAGTTCGCACCCGGGTAGCTCTCCACCTGAATCTGATCATTCTCGAAGGGGGGTATTCTATTTAGATTGGAGTCCCCCAAGAAAACTACCGGTTTATCAACTTTGATTCTCCAATCCTGTAATTTCCTACTAGGTCTCGCCCGATGGTACGTAGGTGTATGGTAACCCCCCTCTGCGCCCCTCGTCTCCGCCTCCGCCCCGACCGGCTCTCCCTTTCCCGTAAGCCCGCGCCCGCTATGAGACTCCCTCTGCTTTATTTGCCGCACGGTTTTAAATTCTGCCACCGAGCCCTCGCTCTCATTATCCTCCTCATTCAGGTGAAAATTACTCTTAATATTATAATAGTGGGGATCAGAGCGGTCCAATGAGTCACTGCTCAGGTTTCCCGCCGGCTCCTGCTGTTGCAGGGCCTCAATCGTCATTTCACCCACTACCTTGTCACCTGTTTTAGCAGAGGTTTGGATTTTTACTCGCTTTTGTTGTTTCATTATAGGGTCCGGACCATTCGTCCGGTCTCCTGCGCGAGACGTGGAGCAGGAAACTGAAGGGGTGGCAGGCTCAGATGTCAACCTGTTCGCGGCCGTTAAGGGCAAGTCACAGCGCACAATATTTCTAGGACGCACAGGGGGAGAGCACAAAGAGGCAGGCAGAATGTCATCGGTTTCATCTAAATCAACCACCACGTTTGATCTAATTCTGGCTGTTGTCTCCACCCTACTCCCACCCTCTCCCGTCTTCCCCCCATCTCCATTTCTCCCCTTCGGGAGAGCTCCCGCGGTGGCCGGCGCACGGGCATTCACAGTCTGAAGCTCATTCAGCTCTTCTACAATAGTTTTCCTTTTTCCCAACGATAGGTTTTTCTGATAGGAAACATTTTGTATATTACTGCTGCTAGCAGTCTGGTTTTTAACCACTGTAGGTAAGGGCGGAAATTCATTATCATCTCTCAGATCAATCGGCATTACCCCCGATCTTCCCCCCCTCTGTACTGTATTCTGTTCCCGTGTGTGGCCGGCCTCCGAACGGGCCCTCCCTCCACCCTCTTCCCCTGACGATTTAAGCAGAGTTTCAACTGTTGACATTGTAGAAACACGTAAGCGAGCCCCGTATCTTTTAAAAGCCCACGTCTTTGCCACCTGAAATGACACCTCAGTCTTTCTAGTTTCTTTTAAAGATTCAATGATAGTGGCATAATGATCATAAAGAATATCTAAATTTTTAGACATCCAAGAGTCTGTGTTTTGATCAAGTTGCCTCCTAACTTGTTCTGTGGGCACAGCCGGTTTTATAAAACTAGAGAGCCTGGACACCTGTTTTATCATACCCCTGGGGTATAAGCCCGTGTCGCGTGCCTCTACAATCACACTTTTATGGTGTACTGTCCGTATTAATTTAAATATATTCTTCGCACTCTTCCTTGTGTCGGCATCAAGTGCACGCTTTGGTGCGGGAGCATCTTGTCCTCCTTGTTGTCTGACACGTCTCATGTTCGGGCGACCCCATCCCTCCCCGTGCCTCGTCCCCTCCCGACCCCCAGCATGCGTAGCCAGACCATCATCAGACAAACTTTCACCTAAGGTTTCAAAGTTATTGTTTTGTACCTTATATTTGTCAGTGGGGAGCTCACCTGAGTTTCTTTGTGTTTGTTGGACCACTCGATTCAGGCTCAGTGATCTCTGCCTCCTCCGTGCTCTTCGCTGGTGGCGTGGAAACGTCCATCCGCCATCCTGCATGTCGTTTTCTGGCAGTCGTGGCGTTTCCGACCGGTGTGCCTCCATCCTGGACCCGAACAATATGGTAGTCCCACCGAACACGGGCGTCCCCGCGTCAGTGTCTGTTGGTCGGTGAAGACTCAAAAAACAAGAGGGTTTTAGGTGCACAAACCGATGCCTCGCTCAGATCCAACGCCACCTCTCACTTCCCGTTTAGAGTTAACGGTCACTTCACTACAGGTGAAATAAAAACTCCCCACTTTACAATTGTAAAAAAGTTTGTCAATTAAAATAGTCTTTCATGTGACTGGGCTAAACAAAGTTACTTGTCGCCCATCTCTGGAAGGGCTAAAAAAAGTCGCCTTTCTTCCAATAAGTTTGGTCTGGCGTCCCTGACGTTTCGCGGAGTTACCGCTTCTTCAGAGGGATACATGCTACTAGGTGTCCGGAAGGAGCGAGGCATTTAAACACATTTCCTGGGAGATGCCCAAGTCCTGGGCCCCTCCCAGGATTGGTAATCATAGGTTACATGGGTATTACATGTGACCAAATCCCTCCCCAATAAAAGGTGTCCAGGCCTCTCTCTAAAAGAACAACAATATTAAAAATAAGAATAAAAACCTTTAAAATATCATATGGAATTAAAAATAAAAAATAAAAATAACCTTAAAAAATTGTAAAAAGAATATAAACCCATGATATAATCTTTATGATTAAAAACATCATCCTGCTGAGGATGGTTTAATAAATATATATGTATATATGTACACATATAAAAGGACATTATTTTATAAGAAAGAAGGTGAACACAAAATAATATCTTCTAAAAAGCAAAAGGGGTGGAAAAAAAACAAAGCTAAAGTTAAGACAAATATAAATCAAATGGGGATGGAGAGAAAAATATAATAAAAAACTAGGTAAGGGGGTGGGGTCCGGAGGGAGTCTTAGGGCTGTCGCGGACCAGGGGGAGAACCCGACAACGGGTAACATCCGGAGCAGGAACGTGAAAAACAGGGAAAGAAAAGAAAAAAGAAATACATAGAAAAATCTATAAAAACTAAATAAACAATCAACCCATATTCACCTTGATTTCAAAAATAAAAAAGGCTGTGTAAGGCTACCCATAATAATAAGAACCTATATTAAGAATGGCTTTTTAAGAATAATTAAATAAACAATCAACAAAACCCACAACTTAAAAGGCTGCTTTTCCTATTGTACGAGGACAGCCATTATACTCCCCAATAGATGATGGGGGGAAGACCTCACTACAACGAAATCAGATAAAAGGTCCAGTCGGTCAGCGGAGGCCTCAAAATAAATAAGAGGGTAAATTAATTCTTATTTCATGGCCACCTTACCCCAGATGCTTGGCATTTTTAAGAAATTAACTTCCCACTATGAGGTTTAGGTTTCCCAAATGCAGTCACCAACTGTTGATATTTCCCCCAAGATGTTAAGTTTAGGGTTATGCGACCTGGGCAGGGTCATCTTCCCTTTTAATTCTCTAGTTCTAATAGTGTCTGCCAAGCCAAGGTGGTTAGGTTTAGGGCCATGTGTCTGGTTAAGACCATCCTCCAACTTATCCACATTCTAGGGATACTTTTCTTAAGGCAATGGTTAGGTTTAGAGTCCAGTGGCCTGGGTAGGCTCATCCCACAGGTTATACACAATGAAGATACAGAAAAAGAAATTGTTAAATTCAGATTATTAGATCTTTTTGAAAAAAACAATTCAATAAACTCAGTAATCTCCATTTGTCCCAAGGAGATGCTGTTTTATGTTTCAAGGAGTAGTCAGTCTGTTTATTAAGAGGTCCTTTTAGGAATCGTGGATGGATGTCAGATACAAATTCCTGGCACAGGCTAGTTAGGTGTTAGGAAACTATAGCTTAGATGTTTTTTAATTCAAACTTTGGTGCACGGTCCTAGGAATTGCTGAAGCATCCCATCTCCATTTACTCCGCTCTTCTCCTTCTCTCCAGCATACTCCTCTTCTTCTTGGGTGCGTCTTGTACCTTCTTCCATATGTTGTCAATCATAAAAACCATCCCCCAATGTCTTTATTCCCCCCAGGCCATAAGGCAGACTCATTGAAAGTTCCAGCACTGTCACCAGTACTAAAAAAGGTCCCAAAGCCATATTTCTCCCATGACTCCCTGGAGGGGATGTGACCTCCAAGAGAAAGGGTTTTTTATCGTTTTTGATTTTCTTATTCATTTTCAACAATAATCACACTTCCATGCAGTTAGTAATTATAATGAAACCTCACACTGTTAGTGTTAGACTCTGTTCAAAACAACCTCCATGCAATTCTGTCATGGGGACTTATGGCAATCAGGGAAACATACTCAATATTGACAAGTAGTCTTTGTATATTTTTTTTTTTTTTTTTTTTTTTTTTCCGGTGACATTTTGCTTAGAAATACACATATGATCTGTTCACAGAACTTCTATGTTATAAAACAAACAACAGGTTTCCAGACCATTTTTTCTTTTTGAACTTTCTTTATTTCTCACCATACTTTCAAAGCCTGACCTGTAATTCTAAGGATTCTCCCTCCCTCAGACATTGGAGTCTTAATTAATTATTCCAAACCATATACTGCATATATTTAATATTGACAACATCAAAGAAATACCAATTGTACTAAAAATTCTACACCCACAAAAGAAATATTTAAAAATGACAATAACATCCTGACATCAAAACTCTCTCCATCCTACTCCGCTGACCGACCGACCAGCCCGGGTTGGCCTGTAGGCTCACGATGCTCAGGGCCTCCTCTGTGCGTTCCCTGAAGTGAGTGGCCACTGTGGAGCGCAGCTGATCTGCCCGTGTGGCATACCGGTGTTGCTGCAAGCGCGCTCCCAAACAGGCCCAAATTCCCCCCACATACATTAGCCCACAATACTACATCGTAAGACCCACGCTGAGTCGCAGGCCTTCACACCAGCTGTCAAAGATACTTTTAGCCGTCTCACTCGTCCAATGAATGCCATCAGCTGTGGTATGAAAGTATTGTTGAGGTATACACGGTAAATAATTATAATGTGTACTGATGAAGTTATTGATCATAGTGAGATTTGACTGTTGGAGTTTGGATAGTGATCTGGAAAAGTGAATGTGGGCTACAAAAATGTCCGCATTCGGAAACACGGCTTTCGCCCCATTCACCACCTTTCGTAGTTGTTTAATTGAGGTTTTCTGGGGGTCCTGATCCTTATTATTAAGGCCTACAGACAAGATCACCATTTCCGCAATTTCACACACCGGCGTCATTTCCAACAGGTTGAAGAAATGGTAAAAGTTCGCACCCGGGTAGCTCTCCACCTGAATCTGATCATTCTCGAAGGGGGGTATTCTATTTAGATTGGAGTCCCCCAAGAAAACTACCGGTTTATCAACTTTGATTCTCCAATCCTGTAATTTCCTACTAGGTCTCGCCCGATGGTACGTAGGTGTATGGTAACCCCCCTCTGCGCCCCTCGTCTCCGCCTCCGCCCCGACCGGCTCTCCCTTTCCCGTAAGCCCGCGCCCGCTATGAGACTCCCTCTGCTTTATTTGCCGCACGGTTTTAAATTCTGCCACCGAGCCCTCGCTCTCATTATCCTCCTCATTCAGGTGAAAATTACTCTTAATATTATAATAGTGGGGATCAGAGCGGTCCAATGAGTCACTGCTCAGGTTTCCCGCCGGCTCCTGCTGTTGCAGGGCCTCAATCGTCATTTCACCCACTACCTTGTCACCTGTTTTAGCAGAGGTTTGGATTTTTACTCGCTTTTGTTGTTTCATTATAGGGTCCGGACCATTCGTCCGGTCTCCTGCGCGAGACGTGGAGCAGGAAACTGAAGGGGTGGCAGGCTCAGATGTCAACCTGTTCGCGGCCGTTAAGGGCAAGTCACAGCGCACAATATTTCTAGGACGCACAGGGGGAGAGCACAAAGAGGCAGGCAGAATGTCATCGGTTTCATCTAAATCAACCACCACGTTTGATCTAATTCTGGCTGTTGTCTCCACCCTACTCCCACCCTCTCCCGTCTTCCCCCCATCTCCATTTCTCCCCTTCGGGAGAGCTCCCGCGGTGGCCGGCGCACGGGCATTCACAGTCTGAAGCTCATTCAGCTCTTCTACAATAGTTTTCCTTTTTCCCAACGATAGGTTTTTCTGATAGGAAACATTTTGTATATTACTGCTGCTAGCAGTCTGGTTTTTAACCACTGTAGGTAAGGGCGGAAATTCATTATCATCTCTCAGATCAATCGGCATTACCCCCGATCTTCCCCCCCTCTGTACTGTATTCTGTTCCCGTGTGTGGCCGGCCTCCGAACGGGCCCTCCCTCCACCCTCTTCCCCTGACGATTTAAGCAGAGTTTCAACTGTTGACATTGTAGAAACACGTAAGCGAGCCCCGTATCTTTTAAAAGCCCACGTCTTTGCCACCTGAAATGACACCTCAGTCTTTCTAGTTTCTTTTAAAGATTCAATGATAGTGGCATAATGATCATAAAGAATATCTAAATTTTTAGACATCCAAGAGTCTGTGTTTTGATCAAGTTGCCTCCTAACTTGTTCTGTGGGCACAGCCGGTTTTATAAAACTAGAGAGCCTGGACACCTGTTTTATCATACCCCTGGGGTATAAGCCCGTGTCGCGTGCCTCTACAATCACACTTTTATGGTGTACTGTCCGTATTAATTTAAATATATTCTTCGCACTCTTCCTTGTGTCGGCATCAAGTGCACGCTTTGGTGCGGGAGCATCTTGTCCTCCTTGTTGTCTGACACGTCTCATGTTCGGGCGACCCCATCCCTCCCCGTGCCTCGTCCCCTCCCGACCCCCAGCATGCGTAGCCAGACCATCATCAGACAAACTTTCACCTAAGGTTTCAAAGTTATTGTTTTGTACCTTATATTTGTCAGTGGGGAGCTCACCTGAGTTTCTTTGTGTTTGTTGGACCACTCGATTCAGGCTCAGTGATCTCTGCCTCCTCCGTGCTCTTCGCTGGTGGCGTGGAAACGTCCATCCGCCATCCTGCATGTCGTTTTCTGGCAGTCGTGGCGTTTCCGACCGGTGTGCCTCCATCCTGGACCCGAACAATATGGTAGTCCCACCGAACACGGGCGTCCCCGCGTCAGTGTCTGTTGGTCGGTGAAGACTCAAAAAACAAGAGGGTTTTAGGTGCACAAACCGATGCCTCGCTCAGATCCAACGCCACCTCTCACTTCCCGTTTAGAGTTAACGGTCACTTCACTACAGGTGAAATAAAAACTCCCCACTTTACAATTGTAAAAAAGTTTGTCAATTAAAATAGTCTTTCATGTGACTGGGCTAAACAAAGTTACTTGTCGCCCATCTCTGGAAGGGCTAAAAAAAGTCGCCTTTCTTCCAATAAGTTTGGTCTGGCGTCCCTGACGTTTCGCGGAGTTACCGCTTCTTCAGAGGGATACATGCTACTAGGTGTCCGGAAGGAGCGAGGCATTTAAACACATTTCCTGGGAGATGCCCAAGTCCTGGGCCCCTCCCAGGATTGGTAATCATAGGTTACATGGGTATTACATGTGACCAAATCCCTCCCCAATAAAAGGTGTCCAGGCCTCTCTCTAAAAGAACAACAATATTAAAAATAAGAATAAAAACCTTTAAAATATCATATGGAATTAAAAATAAAAAATAAAAATAACCTTAAAAAATTGTAAAAAGAATATAAACCCATGATATAATCTTTATGATTAAAAACATCATCCTGCTGAGGATGGTTTAATAAATATATATGTATATATGTACACATATAAAAGGACATTATTTTATAAGAAAGAAGGTGAACACAAAATAATATCTTCTAAAAAGCAAAAGGGGTGGAAAAAAAACAAAGCTAAAGTTAAGACAAATATAAATCAAATGGGGATGGAGAGAAAAATATAATAAAAAACTAGGTAAGGGGGTGGGGTCCGGAGGGAGTCTTAGGGCTGTCGCGGACCAGGGGGAGAACCCGACAACGGGTAACATCCGGAGCAGGAACGTGAAAAACAGGGAAAGAAAAGAAAAAAGAAATACATAGAAAAATCTATAAAAACTAAATAAACAATCAACCCATATTCACCTTGATTTCAAAAATAAAAAAGGCTGTGTAAGGCTACCCATAATAATAAGAACCTATATTAAGAATGGCTTTTTAAGAATAATTAAATAAACAATCAACAAAACCCACAACTTAAAAGGCTGCTTTTCCTATTGTACGAGGACAGCCATTATACTCCCCAATAGATGATGGGGGGAAGACCTCACTACAACGAAATCAGATAAAAGGTCCAGTCGGTCAGCGGAGGCCTCAAAATAAATAAGAGGGTAAATTAATTCTTATTTCATGGCCACCTTACCCCAGATGCTTGGCATTTTTAAGAAATTAACTTCCCACTATGAGGTTTAGGTTTCCCAAATGCAGTCACCAACTGTTGATATTTCCCCCAAGATGTTAAGTTTAGGGTTATGCGACCTGGGCAGGGTCATCTTCCCTTTTAATTCTCTAGTTCTAATAGTGTCTGCCAAGCCAAGGTGGTTAGGTTTAGGGCCATGTGTCTGGTTAAGACCATCCTCCAACTTATCCACATTCTAGGGATACTTTTCTTAAGGCAATGGTTAGGTTTAGAGTCCAGTGGCCTGGGTAGGCTCATCCCACAGGTTATACACAATGAAGATACAGAAAAAGAAATTGTTAAATTCAGATTATTAGATCTTTTTGAAAAAAACAATTCAATAAACTCAGTAATCTCCATTTGTCCCAAGGAGATGCTGTTTTATGTTTCAAGGAGTAGTCAGTCTGTTTATTAAGAGGTCCTTTTAGGAATCGTGGATGGATGTCAGATACAAATTCCTGGCACAGGCTAGTTAGGTGTTAGGAAACTATAGCTTAGATGTTTTTTAATTCAAACTTTGGTGCACGGTCCTAGGAATTGCTGAAGCATCCCATCTCCATTTACTCCGCTCTTCTCCTTCTCTCCAGCATACTCCTCTTCTTCTTGGGTGCGTCTTGTACCTTCTTCCATATGTTGTCAATCATAAAAACCATCCCCCAATGTCTTTATTCCCCCCAGGCCATAAGGCAGACTCATTGAAAGTTCCAGCACTGTCACCAGTACTAAAAAAGGTCCCAAAGCCATATTTCTCCCATGACTCCCTGGAGGGGATGTGACCTCCAAGAGAAAGGGTTTTTTATCGTTTTTGATTTTCTTATTCATTTTCAACAATAATCACACTTCCATGCAGTTAGTAATTATAATGAAACCTCACACTGTTAGTGTTAGACTCTGTTCAAAACAACCTCCATGCAATTCTGTCATGGGGACTTATGGCAATCAGGGAAACATACTCAATATTGACAAGTAGTCTTTGTATATTTTTTTTTTTTTTTTTTTTTTTTTTTTTTTTCCGGTGACATTTTGCTTAGAAATACACATATGATCTGTTCACAGAACTTCTATGTTATAAAACAAACAACAGGTTTCCAGACCATTTTTTCTTTTTGAACTTTCTTTATTTCTCACCATACTTTCAAAGCCTGACCTGTAATTCTAAGGATTCTCCCTCCCTCAGACATTGGAGTCTTAATTAATTATTCCAAACCATATACTGCATATATTTAATATTGACAACATCAAAGAAATACCAATTGTACTAAAAATTCTACACCCACAAAAGAAATATTTAAAAATGACAATAACATCCTGACATCAAAACTCTCTCCATCCTACTCCGCTGACCGACCGACCAGCCCGGGTTGGCCTGTAGGCTCACGATGCTCAGGGCCTCCTCTGTGCGTTCCCTGAAGTGAGTGGCCACTGTGGAGCGCAGCTGATCTGCCCGTGTGGCATACCGGTGTTGCTGCAAGCGCGCTCCCAAACAGGCCCAAATTCCCCCCACATACATTAGCCCACAATACTACATCGTAAGACCCACGCTGAGTCGCAGGCCTTCACACCAGCTGTCAAAGATACTTTTAGCCGTCTCACTCGTCCAATGAATGCCATCAGCTGTGGTATGAAAGTATTGTTGAGGTATACACGGTAAATAATTATAATGTGTACTGATGAAGTTATTGATCATAGTGAGATTTGACTGTTGGAGTTTGGATAGTGATCTGGAAAAGTGAATGTGGGCTACAAAAATGTCCGCATTCGGAAACACGGCTTTCGCCCCATTCACCACCTTTCGTAGTTGTTTAATTGAGGTTTTCTGGGGGTCCTGATCCTTATTATTAAGGCCTACAGACAAGATCACCATTTCCGCAATTTCACACACCGGCGTCATTTCCAACAGGTTGAAGAAATGGTAAAAGTTCGCACCCGGGTAGCTCTCCACCTGAATCTGATCATTCTCGAAGGGGGGTATTCTATTTAGATTGGAGTCCCCCAAGAAAACTACCGGTTTATCAACTTTGATTCTCCAATCCTGTAATTTCCTACTAGGTCTCGCCCGATGGTACGTAGGTGTATGGTAACCCCCCTCTGCGCCCCTCGTCTCCGCCTCCGCCCCGACCGGCTCTCCCTTTCCCGTAAGCCCGCGCCCGCTATGAGACTCCCTCTGCTTTATTTGCCGCACGGTTTTAAATTCTGCCACCGAGCCCTCGCTCTCATTATCCTCCTCATTCAGGTGAAAATTACTCTTAATATTATAATAGTGGGGATCAGAGCGGTCCAATGAGTCACTGCTCAGGTTTCCCGCCGGCTCCTGCTGTTGCAGGGCCTCAATCGTCATTTCACCCACTACCTTGTCACCTGTTTTGGCAGAGGTTTGGATTTTTACTCGCTTTTGTTGTTTCATTATAGGGTCCGGACCATTCGTCCGGTCTCCTGCGCGAGACGTGGAGCAGGAAACTGAAGGGGTGGCAGGCTCAGATGTCAACCTGTTCGCGGCCGTTAAGGGCAAGTCACAGCGCACAATATTTCTAGGACGCACAGGGGGAGAGCACAAAGAGGCAGGCAGAATGTCATCGGTTTCATCTAAATCAACCACCACGTTTGATCTAATTCTGGCTGTTGTCTCCACCCTACTCCCACCCTCTCCCGTCTTCCCCCCATCTCCATTTCTCCCCTTCGGGAGAGCTCCCGCGGTGGCCGGCGCACGGGCATTCACAGTCTGAAGCTCATTCAGCTCTTCTACAATAGTTTTCCTTTTTCCCAACGATAGGTTTTTCTGATAGGAAACATTTTGTATATTACTGCTGCTAGCAGTCTGGTTTTTAACCACTGTAGGTAAGGGCGGAAATTCATTATCATCTCTCAGATCAATCGGCATTACCCCCGATCTTCCCCCCCTCTGTACTGTATTCTGTTCCCGTGTGTGGCCGGCCTCCGAACGGGCCCTCCCTCCACCCTCTTCCCCTGACGATTTAAGCAGAGTTTCAACTGTTGACATTGTAGAAACACGTAAGCGAGCCCCGTATCTTTTAAAAGCCCACGTCTTTGCCACCTGAAATGACACCTCAGTCTTTCTAGTTTCTTTTAAAGATTCAATGATAGTGGCATAATGATCATAAAGAATATCTAAATTTTTAGACATCCAAGAGTCTGTGTTTTGATCAAGTTGCCTCCTAACTTGTTCTGTGGGCACAGCCGGTTTTATAAAACTAGAGAGCCTGGACACCTGTTTTATCATACCCCTGGGGTATAAGCCCGTGTCGCGTGCCTCTACAATCACACTTTTATGGTGTACTGTCCGTATTAATTTAAATATATTCTTCGCACTCTTCCTTGTGTCGGCATCAAGTGCACGCTTTGGTGCGGGAGCATCTTGTCCTCCTTGTTGTCTGACACGTCTCATGTTCGGGCGACCCCATCCCTCCCCGTGCCTCGTCCCCTCCCGACCCCCAGCATGCGTAGCCAGACCATCATCAGACAAACTTTCACCTAAGGTTTCAAAGTTATTGTTTTGTACCTTATATTTGTCAGTGGGGAGCTCACCTGAGTTTCTTTGTGTTTGTTGGACCACTCGATTCAGGCTCAGTGATCTCTGCCTCCTCCGTGCTCTTCGCTGGTGGCGTGGAAACGTCCATCCGCCATCCTGCATGTCGTTTTCTGGCAGTCGTGGCGTTTCCGACCGGTGTGCCTCCATCCTGGACCCGAACAATATGGTAGTCCCACCGAACACGGGCGTCCCCGCGTCAGTGTCTGTTGGTCGGTGAAGACTCAAAAAACAAGAGGGTTTTAGGTGCACAAACCGATGCCTCGCTCAGATCCAACGCCACCTCTCACTTCCCGTTTAGAGTTAACGGTCACTTCACTACAGGTGAAATAAAAACTCCCCACTTTACAATTGTAAAAAAAGTTTGTCAATTAAAATAGTCTTTCATGTGACTGGGCTAAACAAAGTTACTTGTCGCCCATCTCTGGAAGGGCTAAAAAAAGTCGCCTTTCTTCCAATAAGTTTGGTCTGGCGTCCCTGACGTTTCGCGGAGTTACCGCTTCTTCAGAGGGATACATGCTACTAGGTGTCCGGAAGGAGCGAGGCATTTAAACACATTTCCTGGGAGATGCCCAAGTCCTGGGCCCCTCCCAGGATTGGTAATCATAGGTTACATGGGTATTACATGTGACCAAATCCCTCCCCAATAAAAGGTGTCCAGGCCTCTCTCTAAAAAAACAACAATATTAAAAATAAGAATAAAAACCTTTAAAATATCATATGGAATTAAAAATAAAAAATAAAAATAACCTTAAAAAATTGTAAAAAGAATATAAACCCATGATATAATCTTTATGATTAAAAACATCATCCTGCTGAGGATGGTTTAATAAATATATATGTATATATGTACACATATAAAAGGACATTATTTTATAAGAAAGAAGGTGAACACAAAATAATATCTTCTAAAAAGCAAAAGGGGTGGAAAAAAAACAAAGCTAAAGTTAAGACAAATATAAATCAAATGGGGATGGAGAGAAAAATATAATAAAAAACTAGGTAAGGGGGTGGGGTCCGGAGGGAGTCTTAGGGCTGTCGCGGACCAGGGGGAGAACCCGACAACGGGTAACATCCGGAGCAGGAACGTGAAAAACAGGGAAAGAAAAGAAAAAAGAAATACATAGAAAAATCTATAAAAACTAAATAAACAATCAACCCATATTCACCTTGATTTCAAAAATAAAAAAGGCTGTGTAAGGCTACCCATAATAATAAGAACCTATATTAAGAATGGCTTTTTAAGAATAATTAAATAAACAATCAACAAAACCCACAACTTAAAAGGCTGCTTTTCCTATTGTACGAGGACAGCCATTATACTCCCCAATAGATGATGGGGGGAAGACCTCACTACAACGAAATCAGATAAAAGGTCCAGTCGGTCAGCGGAGGCCTCAAAATAAATAAGAGGGTAAATTAATTCTTATTTCATGGCCACCTTACCCCAGATGCTTGGCATTTTTAAGAAATTAACTTCCCACTATGAGGTTTAGGTTTCCCAAATGCAGTCACCAACTGTTGATATTTCCCCCAAGATGTTAAGTTTAGGGTTATGCGACCTGGGCAGGGTCATCTTCCCTTTTAATTCTCTAGTTCTAATAGTGTCTGCCAAGCCAAGGTGGTTAGGTTTAGGGCCATGTGTCTGGTTAAGACCATCCTCCAACTTATCCACATTCTAGGGATACTTTTCTTAAGGCAATGGTTAGGTTTAGAGTCCAGTGGCCTGGGTAGGCTCATCCCACAGGTTATACACAATGAAGATACAGAAAAAGAAATTGTTAAATTCAGATTATTAGATCTTTTTGAAAAAAACAATTCAATAAACTCAGTAATCTCCATTTGTCCCAAGGAGATGCTGTTTTATGTTTCAAGGAGTAGTCAGTCTGTTTATTAAGAGGTCCTTTTAGGAATCGTGGATGGATGTCAGATACAAATTCCTGGCACAGGCTAGTTAGGTGTTAGGAAACTATAGCTTAGATGTTTTTTAATTCAAACTTTGGTGCACGGTCCTAGGAATTGCTGAAGCATCCCATCTCCATTTACTCCGCTCTTCTCCTTCTCTCCAGCATACTCCTCTTCTTCTTGGGTGCGTCTTGTACCTTCTTCCATATGTTGTCAATCATAAAAACCATCCCCCAATGTCTTTATTCCCCCCAGGCCATAAGGCAGACTCATTGAAAGTTCCAGCACTGTCACCAGTACTAAAAAAGGTCCCAAAGCCATATTTCTCCCATGACTCCCTGGAGGGGATGTGACCTCCAAGAGAAAGGGTTTTTTATCGTTTTTGATTTTCTTATTCATTTTCAACAATAATCACACTTCCATGCAGTTAGTAATTATAATGAAACCTCACACTGTTAGTGTTAGACTCTGTTCAAAACAACCTCCATGCAATTCTGTCATGGGGACTTATGGCAATCAGGGAAACATACTCAATATTGACAAGTAGTCTTTGTATATTTTTTTTTTTTTTTTTTTTTTTTTTTTTTTTCCGGTGACATTTTGCTTAGAAATACACATATGATCTGTTCACAGAACTTCTATGTTATAAAACAAACAACAGGTTTCCAGACCATTTTTTCTTTTTGAACTTTCTTTATTTCTCACCATACTTTCAAAGCCTGACCTGTAATTCTAAGGATTCTCCCTCCCTCAGACATTGGAGTCTTAATTAATTATTCCAAACCATATACTGCATATATTTAATATTGACAACATCAAAGAAATACCAATTGTACTAAAAATTCTACACCCACAAAAGAAATATTTAAAAATGACAATAACATCCTGACATCAAAACTCTCTCCATCCTACTCCGCTGACCGACCGACCAGCCCGGGTTGGCCTGTAGGCTCACGATGCTCAGGGCCTCCTCTGTGCGTTCCCTGAAGTGAGTGGCCACTGTGGAGCGCAGCTGATCTGCCCGTGTGGCATACCGGTGTTGCTGCAAGCGCGCTCCCAAACAGGCCCAAATTCCCCCCACATACATTAGCCCACAATACTACATCGTAAGACCCACGCTGAGTCGCAGGCCTTCACACCAGCTGTCAAAGATACTTTTAGCCGTCTCACTCGTCCAATGAATGCCATCAGCTGTGGTATGAAAGTATTGTTGAGGTATACACGGTAAATAATTATAATGTGTACTGATGAAGTTATTGATCATAGTGAGATTTGACTGTTGGAGTTTGGATAGTGATCTGGAAAAGTGAATGTGGGCTACAAAAATGTCCGCATTCGGAAACACGGCTTTCGCCCCATTCACCACCTTTCGTAGTTGTTTAATTGAGGTTTTCTGGGGGTCCTGATCCTTATTATTAAGGCCTACAGACAAGATCACCATTTCCGCAATTTCACACACCGGCGTCATTTCCAACAGGTTGAAGAAATGGTAAAAGTTCGCACCCGGGTAGCTCTCCACCTGAATCTGATCATTCTCGAAGGGGGGTATTCTATTTAGATTGGAGTCCCCCAAGAAAACTACCGGTTTATCAACTTTGATTCTCCAATCCTGTAATTTCCTACTAGGTCTCGCCCGATGGTACGTAGGTGTATGGTAACCCCCCTCTGCGCCCCTCGTCTCCGCCTCCGCCCCGACCGGCTCTCCCTTTCCCGTAAGCCCGCGCCCGCTATGAGACTCCCTCTGCTTTATTTGCCGCACGGTTTTAAATTCTGCCACCGAGCCCTCGCTCTCATTATCCTCCTCATTCAGGTGAAAATTACTCTTAATATTATAATAGTGGGGATCAGAGCGGTCCAATGAGTCACTGCTCAGGTTTCCCGCCGGCTCCTGCTGTTGCAGGGCCTCAATCGTCATTTCACCCACTACCTTGTCACCTGTTTTAGCAGAGGTTTGGATTTTTACTCGCTTTTGTTGTTTCATTATAGGGTCCGGACCATTCGTCCGGTCTCCTGCGCGAGACGTGGAGCAGGAAACTGAAGGGGTGGCAGGCTCAGATGTCAACCTGTTCGCGGCCGTTAAGGGCAAGTCACAGCGCACAATATTTCTAGGACGCACAGGGGGAGAGCACAAAGAGGCAGGCAGAATGTCATCGGTTTCATCTAAATCAACCACCACGTTTGATCTAATTCTGGCTGTTGTCTCCACCCTACTCCCACCCTCTCCCGTCTTCCCCCCATCTCCATTTCTCCCCTTCGGGAGAGCTCCCGCGGTGGCCGGCGCACGGGCATTCACAGTCTGAAGCTCATTCAGCTCTTCTACAATAGTTTTCCTTTTTCCCAACGATAGGTTTTTCTGATAGGAAACATTTTGTATATTACTGCTGCTAGCAGTCTGGTTTTTAACCACTGTAGGTAAGGGCGGAAATTCATTATCATCTCTCAGATCAATCGGCATTACCCCCGATCTTCCCCCCCTCTGTACTGTATTCTGTTCCCGTGTGTGGCCGGCCTCCGAACGGGCCCTCCCTCCACCCTCTTCCCCTGACGATTTAAGCAGAGTTTCAACTGTTGACATTGTAGAAACACGTAAGCGAGCCCCGTATCTTTTAAAAGCCCACGTCTTTGCCACCTGAAATGACACCTCAGTCTTTCTAGTTTCTTTTAAAGATTCAATGATAGTGGCATAATGATCATAAAGAATATCTAAATTTTTAGACATCCAAGAGTCTGTGTTTTGATCAAGTTGCCTCCTAACTTGTTCTGTGGGCACAGCCGGTTTTATAAAACTAGAGAGCCTGGACACCTGTTTTATCATACCCCTGGGGTATAAGCCCGTGTCGCGTGCCTCTACAATCACACTTTTATGGTGTACTGTCCGTATTAATTTAAATATATTCTTCGCACTCTTCCTTGTGTCGGCATCAAGTGCACGCTTTGGTGCGGGAGCATCTTGTCCTCCTTGTTGTCTGACACGTCTCATGTTCGGGCGACCCCATCCCTCCCCGTGCCTCGTCCCCTCCCGACCCCCAGCATGCGTAGCCAGACCATCATCAGACAAACTTTCACCTAAGGTTTCAAAGTTATTGTTTTGTACCTTATATTTGTCAGTGGGGAGCTCACCTGAGTTTCTTTGTGTTTGTTGGACCACTCGATTCAGGCTCAGTGATCTCTGCCTCCTCCGTGCTCTTCGCTGGTGGCGTGGAAACGTCCATCCGCCATCCTGCATGTCGTTTTCTGGCAGTCGTGGCGTTTCCGACCGGTGTGCCTCCATCCTGGACCCGAACAATATGGTAGTCCCACCGAACACGGGCGTCCCCGCGTCAGTGTCTGTTGGTCGGTGAAGACTCAAAAAACAAGAGGGTTTTAGGTGCACAAACCGATGCCTCGCTCAGATCCAACGCCACCTCTCACTTCCCGTTTAGAGTTAACGGTCACTTCACTACAGGTGAAATAAAAACTCCCCACTTTACAATTGTAAAAAAGTTTGTCAATTAAAATAGTCTTTCATGTGACTGGGCTAAACAAAGTTACTTGTCGCCCATCTCTGGAAGGGCTAAAAAAAGTCGCCTTTCTTCCAATAAGTTTGGTCTGGCGTCCCTGACGTTTCGCGGAGTTACCGCTTCTTCAGAGGGATACATGCTACTAGGTGTCCGGAAGGAGCGAGGCATTTAAACACATTTCCTGGGAGATGCCCAAGTCCTGGGCCCCTCCCAGGATTGGTAATCATAGGTTACATGGGTATTACATGTGACCAAATCCCTCCCCAATAAAAGGTGTCCAGGCCTCTCTCTAAAAGAACAACAATATTAAAAATAAGAATAAAAACCTTTAAAATATCATATGGAATTAAAAATAAAAAATAAAAATAACCTTAAAAAATTGTAAAAAGAATATAAACCCATGATATAATCTTTATGATTAAAAACATCATCCTGCTGAGGATGGTTTAATAAATATATATGTATATATGTACACATATAAAAGGACATTATTTTATAAGAAAGAAGGTGAACACAAAATAATATCTTCTAAAAAGCAAAAGGGGTGGAAAAAAAACAAAGCTAAAGTTAAGACAAATATAAATCAAATGGGGATGGAGAGAAAAATATAATAAAAAACTAGGTAAGGGGGTGGGGTCCGGAGGGAGTCTTAGGGCTGTCGCGGACCAGGGGGAGAACCCGACAACGGGTAACATCCGGAGCAGGAACGTGAAAAACAGGGAAAGAAAAGAAAAAAGAAATACATAGAAAAATCTATAAAAACTAAATAAACAATCAACCCATATTCACCTTGATTTCAAAAATAAAAAAGGCTGTGTAAGGCTACCCATAATAATAAGAACCTATATTAAGAATGGCTTTTTAAGAATAATTAAATAAACAATCAACAAAACCCACAACTTAAAAGGCTGCTTTTCCTATTGTACGAGGACAGCCATTATACTCCCCAATAGATGATGGGGGGAAGACCTCACTACAACGAAATCAGATAAAAGGTCCAGTCGGTCAGCGGAGGCCTCAAAATAAATAAGAGGGTAAATTAATTCTTATTTCATGGCCACCTTACCCCAGATGCTTGGCATTTTTAAGAAATTAACTTCCCACTATGAGGTTTAGGTTTCCCAAATGCAGTCACCAACTGTTGATATTTCCCCCAAGATGTTAAGTTTAGGGTTATGCGACCTGGGCAGGGTCATCTTCCCTTTTAATTCTCTAGTTCTAATAGTGTCTGCCAAGCCAAGGTGGTTAGGTTTAGGGCCATGTGTCTGGTTAAGACCATCCTCCAACTTATCCACATTCTAGGGATACTTTTCTTAAGGCAATGGTTAGGTTTAGAGTCCAGTGGCCTGGGTAGGCTCATCCCACAGGTTATACACAATGAAGATACAGAAAAAGAAATTGTTAAATTCAGATTATTAGATCTTTTTGAAAAAAACAATTCAATAAACTCAGTAATCTCCATTTGTCCCAAGGAGATGCTGTTTTATGTTTCAAGGAGTAGTCAGTCTGTTTATTAAGAGGTCCTTTTAGGAATCGTGGATGGATGTCAGATACAAATTCCTGGCACAGGCTAGTTAGGTGTTAGGAAACTATAGCTTAGATGTTTTTTAATTCAAACTTTGGTGCACGGTCCTAGGAATTGCTGAAGCATCCCATCTCCATTTACTCCGCTCTTCTCCTTCTCTCCAGCATACTCCTCTTCTTCTTGGGTGCGTCTTGTACCTTCTTCCATATGTTGTCAATCATAAAAACCATCCCCCAATGTCTTTATTCCCCCCAGGCCATAAGGCAGACTCATTGAAAGTTCCAGCACTGTCACCAGTACTAAAAAAGGTCCCAAAGCCATATTTCTCCCATGACTCCCTGGAGGGGATGTGACCTCCAAGAGAAAGGGTTTTTTATCGTTTTTGATTTTCTTATTCATTTTCAACAATAATCACACTTCCATGCAGTTAGTAATTATAATGAAACCTCACACTGTTAGTGTTAGACTCTGTTCAAAACAACCTCCATGCAATTCTGTCATGGGGACTTATGGCAATCAGGGAAACATACTCAATATTGACAAGTAGTCTTTGTATATTTTTTTTTTTTTTTTTTTTTTTTTTTTTTTTTTTTTCCGGTGACATTTTGCTTAGAAATACACATATGATCTGTTCACAGAACTTCTATGTTATAAAACAAACAACAGGTTTCCAGACCATTTTTTCTTTTTGAACTTTCTTTATTTCTCACCATACTTTCAAAGCCTGACCTGTAATTCTAAGGATTCTCCCTCCCTCAGACATTGGAGTCTTAATTAATTATTCCAAACCATATACTGCATATATTTAATATTGACAACATCAAAGAAATACCAATTGTACTAAAAATTCTACACCCACAAAAGAAATATTTAAAAATGACAATAACATCCTGACATCAAAACTCTCTCCATCCTACTCCGCTGACCGACCGACCAGCCCGGGTTGGCCTGTAGGCTCACGATGCTCAGGGCCTCCTCTGTGCGTTCCCTGAAGTGAGTGGCCACTGTGGAGCGCAGCTGATCTGCCCGTGTGGCATACCGGTGTTGCTGCAAGCGCGCTCCCAAACAGGCCCAAATTCCCCCCACATACATTAGCCCACAATACTACATCGTAAGACCCACGCTGAGTCGCAGGCCTTCACACCAGCTGTCAAAGATACTTTTAGCCGTCTCACTCGTCCAATGAATGCCATCAGCTGTGGTATGAAAGTATTGTTGAGGTATACACGGTAAATAATTATAATGTGTACTGATGAAGTTATTGATCATAGTGAGATTTGACTGTTGGAGTTTGGATAGTGATCTGGAAAAGTGAATGTGGGCTACAAAAATGTCCGCATTCGGAAACACGGCTTTCGCCCCATTCACCACCTTTCGTAGTTGTTTAATTGAGGTTTTCTGGGGGTCCTGATCCTTATTATTAAGGCCTACAGACAAGATCACCATTTCCGCAATTTCACACACCGGCGTCATTTCCAACAGGTTGAAGAAATGGTAAAAGTTCGCACCCGGGTAGCTCTCCACCTGAATCTGATCATTCTCGAAGGGGGGTATTCTATTTAGATTGGAGTCCCCCAAGAAAACTACCGGTTTATCAACTTTGATTCTCCAATCCTGTAATTTCCTACTAGGTCTCGCCCGATGGTACGTAGGTGTATGGTAACCCCCCTCTGCGCCCCTCGTCTCCGCCTCCGCCCCGACCGGCTCTCCCTTTCCCGTAAGCCCGCGCCCGCTATGAGACTCCCTCTGCTTTATTTGCCGCACGGTTTTAAATTCTGCCACCGAGCCCTCGCTCTCATTATCCTCCTCATTCAGGTGAAAATTACTCTTAATATTATAATAGTGGGGATCAGAGCGGTCCAATGAGTCACTGCTCAGGTTTCCCGCCGGCTCCTGCTGTTGCAGGGCCTCAATCGTCATTTCACCCACTACCTTGTCACCTGTTTTGGCAGAGGTTTGGATTTTTACTCGCTTTTGTTGTTTCATTATAGGGTCCGGACCATTCGTCCGGTCTCCTGCGCGAGACGTGGAGCAGGAAACTGAAGGGGTGGCAGGCTCAGATGTCAACCTGTTCGCGGCCGTTAAGGGCAAGTCACAGCGCACAATATTTCTAGGACGCACAGGGGGAGAGCACAAAGAGGCAGGCAGAATGTCATCGGTTTCATCTAAATCAACCACCACGTTTGATCTAATTCTGGCTGTTGTCTCCACCCTACTCCCACCCTCTCCCGTCTTCCCCCCATCTCCATTTCTCCCCTTCGGGAGAGCTCCCGCGGTGGCCGGCGCACGGGCATTCACAGTCTGAAGCTCATTCAGCTCTTCTACAATAGTTTTCCTTTTTCCCAACGATAGGTTTTTCTGATAGGAAACATTTTGTATATTACTGCTGCTAGCAGTCTGGTTTTTAACCACTGTAGGTAAGGGCGGAAATTCATTATCATCTCTCAGATCAATCGGCATTACCCCCGATCTTCCCCCCCTCTGTACTGTATTCTGTTCCCGTGTGTGGCCGGCCTCCGAACGGGCCCTCCCTCCACCCTCTTCCCCTGACGATTTAAGCAGAGTTTCAACTGTTGACATTGTAGAAACACGTAAGCGAGCCCCGTATCTTTTAAAAGCCCACGTCTTTGCCACCTGAAATGACACCTCAGTCTTTCTAGTTTCTTTTAAAGATTCAATGATAGTGGCATAATGATCATAAAGAATATCTAAATTTTTAGACATCCAAGAGTCTGTGTTTTGATCAAGTTGCCTCCTAACTTGTTCTGTGGGCACAGCCGGTTTTATAAAACTAGAGAGCCTGGACACCTGTTTTATCATACCCCTGGGGTATAAGCCCGTGTCGCGTGCCTCTACAATCACACTTTTATGGTGTACTGTCCGTATTAATTTAAATATATTCTTCGCACTCTTCCTTGTGTCGGCATCAAGTGCACGCTTTGGTGCGGGAGCATCTTGTCCTCCTTGTTGTCTGACACGTCTCATGTTCGGGCGACCCCATCCCTCCCCGTGCCTCGTCCCCTCCCGACCCCCAGCATGCGTAGCCAGACCATCACCAGACAAACTTTCACCTAAGGTTTCAAAGTTATTGTTTTGTACCTTATATTTGTCAGTGGGGAGCTCACCTGAGTTTCTTTGTGTTTGTTGGACCACTCGATTCAGGCTCAGTGATCTCTGCCTCCTCCGTGCTCTTCGCTGGTGGCGTGGAAACGTCCATCCGCCATCCTGCATGTCGTTTTCTGGCAGTCGTGGCGTTTCCGACCGGTGTGCCTCCATCCTGGACCCGAACAATATGGTAGTCCCACCGAACACGGGCGTCCCCGCGTCAGTGTCTGTTGGTCGGTGAAGACTCAAAAAACAAGAGGGTTTTAGGTGCACAAACCGATGCCTCGCTCAGATCCAACGCCACCTCTCACTTCCCGTTTAGAGTTAACGGTCACTTCACTACAGGTGAAATAAAAACTCCCCACTTTACAATTGTAAAAAAAGTTTGTCAATTAAAATAGTCTTTCATGTGACTGGGCTAAACAAAGTTACTTGTCGCCCATCTCTGGAAGGGCTAAAAAAAGTCGCCTTTCTTCCAATAAGTTTGGTCTGGCGTCCCTGACGTTTCGCGGAGTTACCGCTTCTTCAGAGGGATACATGCTACTAGGTGTCCGGAAGGAGCGAGGCATTTAAACACATTTCCTGGGAGATGCCCAAGTCCTGGGCCCCTCCCAGGATTGGTAATCATAGGTTACATGGGTATTACATGTGACCAAATCCCTCCCCAATAAAAGGTGTCCAGGCCTCTCTCTAAAAGAACAACAATATTAAAAATAAGAATAAAAACCTTTAAAATATCATATGGAATTAAAAATAAAAAATAAAAATAACCTTAAAAAATTGTAAAAAGAATATAAACCCATGATATAATCTTTATGATTAAAAACATCATCCTGCTGAGGATGGTTTAATAAAATATATGTATATATGTACACATATAAAAGGACATTATTTTATAAGAAAGAAGGTGAACACAAAATAATATCTTCTAAAAAGCAAGAGGGGTGGAAAAAAAACAAAGCTAAAGTTAAGACAAATATAGATCAAATGGGGATGGAGAGAAAAATATAATAAAAAACTAGGTAAGGGGGTGGGGTCCGGAGGGAGTCTTAGGGCTGTCGCGGACCAGGGGGAGAACCCGACAACGGGTAACATCCGGAGCAGGAACGTGAGAAACAGGGAAAGAAAAGAAAAAAGAAATACATAGAAAAATCTATAAAAACTAAATAAACAATCAACCCATATTCACCTTGATTTCAAAAATAAAAAAGGCTGTGTAAGGCTACCCATAATAATAAGAAACCTATATTAAGAATGGCTTTTTAAGAATAATTAAATAAACAATCAACAAAAACCACAACTTAAAAGGCTGCTTTTCCTATTGCACTAGGACAGCCATTATACTCCCCAATAGATGATGGGGGGAAGACCTCACTACAACGAAATCAGATAAAAGGTCCAGTCGGTCAGCGGAGGCCTCAAAATAAATAAGAGGGTAAATTAATTCTTATTTCATGGCCACCTTACCCCAGATGCTTGGCATTTTTAAGAAATTAACTTCCCACTATGAGGTTTAGGTTTCCCAAATGCAGTCACCAACTGTTGATATTTCCCCCAAGATGTTAAGTTTAGGGTTATGCGACCTGGGCAGGGTCATCTTCCCTTTTAATTCTCTAGTTCTAATAGTGTCTGCCAAGCCAAGGTGGTTAGGTTTAGGGCCATGTGTCTGGTTAAGACCATCCTCCAAATTATCCACATTCTAGGGACACTTTCTTAAGGCAATGGTTAGGTTTAAGGTCCAGTGGCCTGGATAGGCTCATCCCACAGGTTATACACAATGAAGATACAAACAAAGAAATTGTTAAATTCAGATTATTAGATCTTTTTGAAAAAAAACAATTCAATAAACTCAGTAATCTCCATTTGTCCCAAGGAGATGCTGTTTTATGTTTCAAGGAGTAGTCAGTCTGTTTACTAAGAGGTCCTTTTAGGAATCGTGGATGGATGTCAGATACAAATTCCTGGCACAGGCTAGTTAGGTATTAGGAAACTATAGCTTAGATGTTTTTTAATTCAAACTTTGGTGCACGGTCCTAGGAATTACTGAAGCATCCCATCTCCACTTACTCCGCTCTTCTCCTTCTCTCCAGCATACTCCTCTTCTTCTTGGGTGCGTCTTGTACCTTCTTCCATATGTTGTCAATCATAAAAACCATCCCCCAATGTCTTTATACCCCCCAGGCCATAAGGCAGACTCATTGAAAGTTCCAGCACTGTCACCAGTACTAAAAAAGGTCCCAAAGCCATATTTCTCCCATGACTCCCTGGAGGGGATGTGACCTCCAAGAGAAAGGGTTTTTTTATCGTTTTTGATTTTCTTATTCATTTTCAACAATAATCACACTTCCATGCAGTTAGTAATTATAATGAAACCTCACACTGTTAGTGTTACACTCTGTTCAAAACAACCTCCATGCAGTTCTGTCATGGGGACTTATGGCAATCAGGGAAACATACTCAATATTGACAAGTAGTCTTTGTATTTTTTTTTTTTTTTTTTTTTTTTTTTTTTTTCGGTGACATTTTGCTTAGAAATACACATATGATCTGTTCACAGAACTTCTATGTTATAAAACAAACAACAGGTTTCCAGACCATTTTTTCTTTTTGAACTTTCTTTATTTCTCACCATACTTTCAAAGCCTGACCTGTAATTCTAAGGATTCTCCCTCCCTCAGACATTGGAGTCTTAATTAATTATTCCAAACCATATACTGCATATATTTAATATTGACAACATCAAAGAAATACCAATTGTACTAAAAATTCTACACCCACAAAAGAAATATTTAAAGATGACAATAACATCCTGACATCAAAACTCTCTCCATCCTACTCCGCTGACCGATCGACCAGCCCGGGTTGGCCTGTAGGCTCACGATGCTCAGGGCCTCCTCTGTGCGTTCCCTGAAGTGAGTGGCCACTGTGGCGCGCAGCTGATCTGCCCGTGTGGCATACCGGTGTTGCTGCAAGCGCGCTCCCAAACAGGCCCAAATTCCCCCCACATACATTAGCCCACAATACTACATCGTAAGACCCACGCTGAGTCGCAGGCCTTCACACCAGCTGTCAAAGATACTTTTAGCCGTCTCACTCGTCCAATGAATGCCATCAGCTGTGGTATGGAAGTATTGTTGAGGTATACACGGTAAATAATTATAATGTGTACTGATGAAGTTATTGATCATAGTGAGATTTGACTGTTGGAGTTTGGATAGTGATCTGGAAAAGTGAATGTGGGCTACAAAAATGTCCGCATTCGGAAACACGGCTTTCGCCCCATTCACCACCTTTCGTAGTTGTTTAATTGAGGTTTTCTGGGGGTCCTGATCCTTATTATTAAGGCCTACAGACAAGATCACCATTTCCGCAATTTCACACACCGGCGTCATTTCCAACAGGTTGAAGAAATGGTAAAAGTTCGCACCCGGGTAGCTCTCCACCTGAATCTGATCATTCTCGAAGGGGGGTATTCTATTTAGATTGGAGTCCCCCAAGAAAACTACCGGTTTATCAACTTTGATTCTCCAATCCTGTAATTTCCTACTAGGTCTCGCCCGATGGTACGTAGGTGTATGGTAACCCCCCTCTGCGCCCCTCGTCTCCGCCTCCGCCCCGACCGGCTCTCCCTTTCCCGTAAGCCCGCGCCCGCTATGAGACTCCCTCTGCTTTATTTGCCGCACGGTTTTAAATTCTGCCACCGAGCCCTCGCTCTCATTATCCTCCTCATTCAGGTGAAAATTACTCTTAATATTATAATAGTGGGGATCAGAGCGGTCCAATGAGTCACTGCTCAGGTTTCCCGCCGGCTCCTGCTGTTGCAGGGCCTCAATCGTCATTTCACCCACTACCTTGTCACCTGTTTTAGCAGAGGTTTGGATTTTTACTCGCTTTTGTTGTTTCATTATAGGGTCCGGACCATTCGTCCGGTCTCCTGCGCGAGACGTGGAGCAGGAAACTGAAGGGGTGGCAGGCTCAGATGTCAACCTGTTCGCGGCCGTTAAGGGCAAGTCACAGCGCACAATATTTCTAGGACGCACAGGGGGAGAGCACAAAGAGGCAGGCAGAATGTCATCGGTTTCATCTAAATCAACCACCACGTTTGATCTAATTCTGGCTGTTGTCTCCACCCTACTCCCACCCTCTCCCGTCTTCCCCCCATCTCCATTTCTCCCCTTCGGGAGAGCTCCCGCGGTGGCCGGCGCACGGGCATTCACAGTCTGAAGCTCATTCAGCTCTTCTACAATAGTTTTCCTTTTTCCCAACGATAGGTTTTTCTGATAGGAAACATTTTGTATATTACTGCTGCTAGCAGTCTGGTTTTTAACCACTGTAGGTAAGGGCGGAAATTCATTATCATCTCTCAGATCAATCGGCATTACCCCCGATCTTCCCCCCCTCTGTACTGTATTCTGTTCCCGTGTGTGGCCGGCCTCCGAACGGGCCCTCCCTCCACCCTCTTCCCCTGACGATTTAAGCAGAGTTTCAACTGTTGACATTGTAGAAACACGTAAGCGAGCCCCGTATCTTTTAAAAGCCCACGTCTTTGCCACCTGAAATGACACCTCAGTCTTTCTAGTTTCTTTTAAAGATTCAATGATAGTGGCATAATGATCATAAAGAATATCTAAATTTTTAGACATCCAAGAGTCTGTGTTTTGATCAAGTTGCCTCCTAACTTGTTCTGTGGGCACAGCCGGTTTTATAAAACTAGAGAGCCTGGACACCTGTTTTATCATACCCCTGGGGTATAAGCCCGTGTCGCGTGCCTCTACAATCACACTTTTATGGTGTACTGTCCGTATTAATTTAAATATATTCTTCGCACTCTTCCTTGTGTCGGCATCAAGTGCACGCTTTGGTGCGGGAGCATCTTGTCCTCCTTGTTGTCTGACACGTCTCATGTTCGGGCGACCCCATCCCTCCCCGTGCCTCGTCCCCTCCCGACCCCCAGCATGCGTAGCCAGACCATCATCAGACAAACTTTCACCTAAGGTTTCAAAGTTATTGTTTTGTACCTTATATTTGTCAGTGGGGAGCTCACCTGAGTTTCTTTGTGTTTGTTGGACCACTCGATTCAGGCTCAGTGATCTCTGCCTCCTCCGTGCTCTTCGCTGGTGGCGTGGAAACGTCCATCCGCCATCCTGCATGTCGTTTTCTGGCAGTCGTGGCGTTTCCGACCGGTGTGCCTCCATCCTGGACCCGAACAATATGGTAGTCCCACCGAACACGGGCGTCCCCGCGTCAGTGTCTGTTGGTCGGTGAAGACTCAAAAAACAAGAGGGTTTTAGGTGCACAAACCGATGCCTCGCTCAGATCCAACGCCACCTCTCACTTCCCGTTTAGAGTTAACGGTCACTTCACTACAGGTGAAATAAAAACTCCCCACTTTACAATTGTAAAAAAAGTTTGTCAATTAAAATAGTCTTTCATGTGACTGGGCTAAACAAAGTTACTTGTCGCCCATCTCTGGAAGGGCTAAAAAAAGTCGCCTTTCTTCCAATAAGTTTGGTCTGGCGTCCCTGACGTTTCGCGGAGTTACCGCTTCTTCAGAGGGATACATGCTACTAGGTGTCCGGAAGGAGCGAGGCATTTAAACACATTTCCTGGGAGATGCCCAAGTCCTGGGCCCCTCCCAGGATTGGTAATCATAGGTTACATGGGTATTACATGTGACCAAATCCCTCCCCAATAAAAGGTGTCCAGGCCTCTCTCTAAAAAAAACAACAATATTAAAAATAAGAATAAAAACCTTTAAAATATCATATGGAATTAAAAATAAAAATAAAAATAACCTTAAAAAATTGTAAAAAGAATATAAACCCATGATATAATCTTTATGATTAAAAACATCATCCTGCTGAGGATGGTTTAATAAAATATATGTATATATGTACACATATAAAAGGACATTATTTTATAAGAAAGAAGGTGAACACAAAATAATATCTTCTAAAAAGCAAGAGGGGTGGAAAAAAAACAAAGCTAAAGTTAAGACAAATATAGATCAAATGGGGATGGAGAGAAAAATATAATAAAAAACTAGGTAAGGGGGTGGGGTCCGGAGGGAGTCTTAGGGCTGTCGCGGACCAGGGGGAGAACCCGACAACGGGTAACATCCGGAGCAGGAACGTGAAAAACAGGGAAAGAAAAGAAAAAAGAAATACATAGAAAAATCTATAAAAACTAAATAAACAATCAACCCATATTCACCTTGATTTCAAAAATAAAAAAGGCTGTGTAAGGCTACCCATAATAATAAGAAACCTATATTAAGAATGGCTTTTTAAGAATAATTAAATAAACAATCAACAAAAACCACAACTTAAAAGGCTGCTTTTCCTATTGCACTAGGACAGCCATTATACTCCCCAATAGATGATGGGGGGAAGAGCTCACTACAACGAAATCAGATAAAAGGTCCAGTCGGTCAGCGGAGGCCTCAAAATAAATAAGAGGGTAAATTAATTCTTATTTCATGGCCACCTTACCCCAGATGCTTGGCATTTTTAAGAAATTAACTTCCCACTATGAGGTTTAGGTTTCCCAAATGCAGTCACCAACTGTTGATATTTCCCCCAAGATGTTAAGTTTAGGGTTATGCGACCTGGGCAGGGTCATCTTCCCTTTTAATTCTCTAGTTCTGATAGTGTCTGCCAAGCCAAGGTGGTTAGGTTTAGGGCCATGTGTCTGGTTAAGTCCATCCTCCAAATTATCCACATTCTAGGGACACTTTCTTAAGGCAATGGTTAGGTTTAGGGTCCAGTGGCCTGGATAGGCTCATCCCACAGGTTATACACAATGAAGATACAAACAAAGAAATTGTTAAATTCAGATTATTAGATCTTTTTGAAAAAAAACAATTCAATAAACTCAGTAATCTCCATTTGTCCCAAGGAGATGCTGTTTTATGTTTCAAGGAGTAGTCAGTCTGTTTACTAAAAGGTCCTTTTAGGAATCGTGGATGGATGTCAGATACAAATTCCTGGCACAGGCTAGTTAGGTATTAGGAAACTATAGCTTAGATGTTTTTTAATTCAAACTTTGGTGCACGGTCCTAGGAATTACTGAAGCATCCCATCTCCACTTACTCCGCTCTTCTCCTTCTCTCCAGCATACTCCTCTTCTTCTTGGGTGCGTCTTGTACCTTCTTCCATATGTTGTCAATCATAAAAACCATCCCCCAATGTCTTTATTCCCCCCAGGCCATAAGGCAGACTCATTGAAAGTTCCAGCACTGTCACCAGTACTAAAAAAGGTCCCAAAGCCATATTTCTCCCATGACTCCCTGGAGGGGATGTGACCTCCAAGAGAAAGGGTTTTTTATCGTTTTTGATTTTCTTATTCATTTTCAACAATAATCACACTTCCATGCAGTTAGTAATTATAATGAAACCTCACACTGTTAGTGTTACACTCTGTTCAAAACAACCTCCATGCAGTTCTGTCATGGGGACTTATGGCAATCAGGGAAACATACTCAATATTGACAAGTAGTCTTTGTATATTTTTTTTTTTTTTTTTTTTTTTTTTTTTTTTTTTTCCGGTGACATTTTGCTTAGAAATACACATATGATCTGTTCACAGAACTTCTATGTTATAAAACAAACAACAGGTTTCCAGACCATTTTTTCTTTTTGAACTTTCTTTATTTCTCACCATACTTTCAAAGCCTGACCTGTAATTCTAAGGATTCTCCCTCCCTCAGACATTGGAGTCTTAATTAATTATTCCAAACCATATACTGCATATATTTAATATTGACAACATCAAAGAAATACCAATTGTACTAAAAATTCTACACCCACAAAAGAAATATTTAAAGATGACAATAACATCCTGACATCAAAACTCTCTCCATCCTACTCCGCTGACCGATCGACCAGCCCGGGTTGGCCTGTAGGCTCACGATGCTCAGGGCCTCCTCTGTGCGTTCCCTGAAGTGAGTGGCCACTGTGGCGCGCAGCTGATCTGCCCGTGTGGCATACCGGTGTTGCTGCAAGCGCGCTCCCAAACAGGCCCAAATTCCCCCCACATACATTAGCCCACAATACTACATCGTAAGACCCACGCTGAGTCGCAGGCCTTCACACCAGCTGTCAAAGATACTTTTAGCCGTCTCACTCGTCCAATGAATGCCATCAGCTGTGGTATGGAAGTATTGTTGAGGTATACACGGTAAATAATTATAATGTGTACTGATGAAGTTATTGATCATAGTGAGATTTGACTGTTGGAGTTTGGATAGTGATCTGGAAAAGTGAATGTGGGCTACAAAAATGTCCGCATTCGGAAACACGGCTTTCGCCCCATTCACCACCTTTCGTAGTTGTTTAATTGAGGTTTTCTGGGGGTCCTGATCCTTATTATTAAGGCCTACAGACAAGATCACCATTTCCGCAATTTCACACACCGGCGTCATTTCCAACAGGTTGAAGAAATGGTAAAAGTTCGCACCCGGGTAGCTCTCCACCTGAATCTGATCATTCTCGAAGGGGGGTATTCTATTTAGATTGGAGTCCCCCAAGAAAACTACCGGTTTATCAACTTTGATTCTCCAATCCTGTAATTTCCTACTAGGTCTCGCCCGATGGTACGTAGGTGTATGGTAACCCCCCTCTGCGCCCCTCGTCTCCGCCTCCGCCCCGACCGGCTCTCCCTTTCCCGTAAGCCCGCGCCCGCTATGAGACTCCCTCTGCTTTATTTGCCGCACGGTTTTAAATTCTGCCACCGAGCCCTCGCTCTCATTATCCTCCTCATTCAGGTGAAAATTACTCTTAATATTATAATAGTGGGGATCAGAGCGGTCCAATGAGTCACTGCTCAGGTTTCCCGCCGGCTCCTGCTGTTGCAGGGCCTCAATCGTCATTTCACCCACTACCTTGTCACCTGTTTTAGCAGAGGTTTGGATTTTTACTCGCTTTTGTTGTTTCATTATAGGGTCCGGACCATTCGTCCGGTCTCCTGCGCGAGACGTGGAGCAGGAAACTGAAGGGGTGGCAGGCTCAGATGTCAACCTGTTCGCGGCCGTTAAGGGCAAGTCACAGCGCACAATATTTCTAGGACGCACAGGGGGAGAGCACAAAGAGGCAGGCAGAATGTCATCGGTTTCATCTAAATCAACCACCACGTTTGATCTAATTCTGGCTGTTGTCTCCACCCTACTCCCACCCTCTCCCGTCTTCCCCCCATCTCCATTTCTCCCCTTCGGGAGAGCTCCCGCGGTGGCCGGCGCACGGGCATTCACAGTCTGAAGCTCATTCAGCTCTTCTACAATAGTTTTCCTTTTTCCCAACGATAGGTTTTTCTGATAGGAAACATTTTGTATATTACTGCTGCTAGCAGTCTGGTTTTTAACCACTGTAGGTAAGGGCGGAAATTCATTATCATCTCTCAGATCAATCGGCATTACCCCCGATCTTCCCCCCCTCTGTACTGTATTCTGTTCCCGTGTGTGGCCGGCCTCCGAACGGGCCCTCCCTCCACCCTCTTCCCCTGACGATTTAAGCAGAGTTTCAACTGTTGACATTGTAGAAACACGTAAGCGAGCCCCGTATCTTTTAAAAGCCCACGTCTTTGCCACCTGAAATGACACCTCAGTCTTTCTAGTTTCTTTTAAAGATTCAATGATAGTGGCATAATGATCATAAAGAATATCTAAATTTTTAGACATCCAAGAGTCTGTGTTTTGATCAAGTTGCCTCCTAACTTGTTCTGTGGGCACAGCCGGTTTTATAAAACTAGAGAGCCTGGACACCTGTTTTATCATACCCCTGGGGTATAAGCCCGTGTCGCGTGCCTCTACAATCACACTTTTATGGTGTACTGTCCGTATTAATTTAAATATATTCTTCGCACTCTTCCTTGTGTCGGCATCAAGTGCACGCTTTGGTGCGGGAGCATCTTGTCCTCCTTGTTGTCTGACACGTCTCATGTTCGGGCGACCCCATCCCTCCCCGTGCCTCGTCCCCTCCCGACCCCCAGCATGCGTAGCCAGACCATCATCAGACAAACTTTCACCTAAGGTTTCAAAGTTATTGTTTTGTACCTTATATTTGTCAGTGGGGAGCTCACCTGAGTTTCTTTGTGTTTGTTGGACCACTCGATTCAGGCTCAGTGATCTCTGCCTCCTCCGTGCTCTTCGCTGGTGGCGTGGAAACGTCCATCCGCCATCCTGCATGTCGTTTTCTGGCAGTCGTGGCGTTTCCGACCGGTGTGCCTCCATCCTGGACCCGAACAATATGGTAGTCCCACCGAACACGGGCGTCCCCGCGTCAGTGTCTGTTGGTCGGTGAAGACTCAAAAAACAAGAGGGTTTTAGGTGCACAAACCGATGCCTCGCTCAGATCCAACGCCACCTCTCACTTCCCGTTTAGAGTTAACGGTCACTTCACTACAGGTGAAATAAAAACTCCCCACTTTACAATTGTAAAAAAAGTTTGTCAATTAAAATAGTCTTTCATGTGACTGGGCTAAACAAAGTTACTTGTCGCCCATCTCTGGAAGGGCTAAAAAAAGTCGCCTTTCTTCCAATAAGTTTGGTCTGGCGTCCCTGACGTTTCGCGGAGTTACCGCTTCTTCAGAGGGATACATGCTACTAGGTGTCCGGAAGGAGCGAGGCATTTAAACACATTTCCTGGGAGATGCCCAAGTCCTGGGCCCCTCCCAGGATTGGTAATCATAGGTTACATGGGTATTACATGTGACCAAATCCCTCCCCAATAAAAGGTGTCCAGGCCTCTCTCTAAAAAAACAACAATATTAAAAATAAGAATAAAAACCTTTAAAATATCATATGGAATTAAAAATAAAAATAAAAATAACCTTAAAAAATTGTAAAAAGAATATAAACCCATGATATAATCTTTATGATTAAAAACATCATCCTGCTGAGGATGGTTTAATAAAATATATGTATATATGTACACATATAAAAGGACATTATTTTATAAGAAAGAAGGTGAACACAAAATAATATCTTCTAAAAAGCAAGAGGGGTGGAAAAAAAACAAAGCTAAAGTTAAGACAAATATAGATCAAATGGGGATGGAGAGAAAAATATAATAAAAAACTAGGTAAGGGGGTGGGGTCCGGAGGGAGTCTTAGGGCTGTCGCGGACCAGGGGGAGAACCCGACAACGGGTAACATCCGGAGCAGGAACGTGAAAAACAGGGAAAGAAAAGAAAAAAGAAATACATAGAAAAATCTATAAAAACTAAATAAACAATCAACCCATATTCACCTTGATTTCAAAAATAAAAAAGGCTGTGTAAGGCTACCCATAATAATAAGAAACCTATATTAAGAATGGCTTTTTAAGAATAATTAAATAAACAATCAACAAAAACCACAACTTAAAAGGCTGCTTTTCCTATTGCACTAGGACAGCCATTATACTCCCCAATAGATGATGGGGGGAAGAGCTCACTACAACGAAATCAGATAAAAGGTCCAGTCGGTCAGCGGAGGCCTCAAAATAAATAAGAGGGTAAATTAATTCTTATTTCATGGCCACCTTACCCCAGATGCTTGGCATTTTTAAGAAATTAACTT